>NC_056728.1:828674785-828714785 GCF_019279795.1 Protopterus annectens | reverse complement strand
GCAGTGCCACTACACATATAGCAAGACAGTATGGAGAGAAGCCAGATGTTAGGCATGGAGGTACTGGAGACTCCCTTACTGCATCTTAAACAATAACAAATATATTGACAAATTAACTGTTAGGAGAATGCAGGTTCAGATGTCACAATGGCACTGTCTGTCTGTCTGTCCATCATAATATTATGGAAAGCAACAGGCCTTAGCCCCTTCCCACATTCAGACTCCTGTGTAAATGCAACATAAAAGAAGAAAATGCTTGCATTCCTTGCTTTCGCTCATTTTCGAAGGCTAAATTTGCTTAATTGCATACACTGATTGACATTCATCACTGTTGCCAATGCAAATCATTAAAAGGGTTGTATTTCGATTCAGACTAACGTACATAATATTTCCACCAATCTGGAAGTAGTTTTCAAGTAAAATATACATGCATGTTACAATGTCTTCCCTCTATAAAGTGTTCTTACACTGTACAGATGACTGATTGACTACTTCCTAAATGTTGTATAAGACATTAAATCTCTCAGAATCATGTCATTTTTTGCAGTATTTAAATAAAAAAAAAAAAAATAGAGAGAAACCCTTGCTTTTACTAATTTTGACTTTACAGCAACCGAGCCATGGTATGTATTGATATAAACTGCATTCCCATTCTGAACAATAGCCATATGGTTATGCCTGTCTTTGTTGTTTGTTTTTTGGTAAGTAAATCAGATTTCTTAGAATGTGACAGCCAGTCACAAGTTAATGACCTTTTCTGTATATCTCTAGGCACTACCAATAAATAATTATAACTATAGAAACTGTTGAGGATTTTCCAGTAATATTTTTGAGGTATCTATTTAAACACAAAGTATTATAGTACTTACCTACTGCTTTTCAGTTGAAGTGCAACATTTCATAAGTACTTGAACCATGTTTGAAACATGTCCTTTCGTGATCTGCTGCACAGTCCAAACGTCTTCATGAATTCAAATTCCATGTGGGCAAGATGAAGAATCAGTCACACAGACACAACAGGTGTTTGCGACCTGTCTTCATCTTCAGCATCTCTGCAAATGGAAGCAAAGGGCATTCTAACAGAAAATGAATCTCGTAGCCATAACCAGTTGTCATGGCCAAGGTGCACCACAACTGATTTTATTTTTTTCTGGACAATATGAAGCAGTCTCCATTTTCTGGATAGTGTCCCTTAATTCTGGGTTGTCCAGAAGAATTCTGGACAGTTGGCAACCCTAGCGCATCATGGACACAGATCACCTCACTGAGCCGAAGTGTAATGGTTCCAAGCTTGGTTCCATTCAGTCATGTACAGTGACCTACTACTCCAGCTAAATCACCAAAGCATGAATTGAAGCTGAAGTTGGAGATGAAATTGAAGGAACCATAAGGTTTAGAAACATCAGGAAGCTATTTCAGTGGAGCATAAGCCAGCAGTAGCAGTGGCAGACAAATAAATCATCACCAAAAGGTATGGCCACCTCAGGATGTCACTGTGTGACAGATGGTTCCAATGCTAAACATGCACAAGTAGGGAGCATGCATTTAACCAATAGCACACTAACAGCATATATTGAACAGATGAATAAAAAAAAACAGCCACAAACACAGAAAAGTGAAATGGGTATGCACAAAAACAACTCACAGCCATGGCGGAGGTAAGCAGTTGCTTGCAAACCTACTAGTCTTACTTCCAAACCAAAGTAGGCTATGGAAGATGTGCTTAAAGGCACATTGGTGTAATTCCTGAAAACTAGCTGTCGATATGAAGCATAGTTGTTTCATGATACAGCTCTGTACCTGTTACCTCCAAACAATGCACAAAGGGAGGTCAGTGGATATGCTTTATATGGACTTTAACTTTTATGAAGCCTCTGACTCAATACCAGGCTGATGAGGAAAGCAAGTGATAAAGGGCTGAAACCAGACTGTTCATAGGATGCTATATTATCCAAAAACATTAGACATTAATGGTGAACAACCACACATTGGCACAAGAACCACACTGCAGTGTATAGTAAAACACTTTATTGATGATAGTTTACCTAGGTTTCGTCTTTATTTTACAGACTTTTTCTGAAGAAGTCTGTAAAATAAAGACGAAACCTAGGTAAACTGTCATCAATAAAGTGTTTTACTATACACTGCAGTGTGGTTCCTGTTATCGGAGTTGGTCTATTTTCCTTGGTGGAAGTGGCAGTTTGTGTATTTGTTCTTTTCCAAGTTTAAACATTGGCACAAGACCCTGTTCCTCCTGTAATTAGTGCACTTTTATCAATACAGAGCCCCAATTTATACATCCTGATACAGGGTAGTTATTCCACTTTAAACTTACAGCCGATTGTGGAATGAGTTATGTGGTTGTTTGGCTACATGTGAGTCCTGTGGAGCTTTTTATTTTGGAAAAACTGATAGAACTTTAAGACAAAGCATTAAGGAACACATTTATAATATAAGGATACTTTTCCAACAATAATGCATTAGCTAAACACTTGAGGGAAAATAGGTACAATCATTTTTAAGTTTAAGGTTATAGATATTATTAAGATGAATGATCGGAGAGGTAACATAAGAACTGATACAGAGTCTGCTGAAGCCAAATGGATTATCAGAATGTGAGCTGACAAAGGCAAAGGCTTAAATGACAGTTTCCCTGAAACCTTTTTAGACGTTAAGGAGTATACATTAATAATAACCTGTTTCTGCACATGTTTTATTATGTTATGTTGGTATTAATTTTTCTGCATTTTAGTTTTATTTGTATTTATAGATCCTTCTTGTTGAGTGTATTGTTGAACTGTTGATTGCTTCCTGATAGGCTGAAATGTTTTATCTTTAAGCTGATTGGTTAGGTGTTATGCAGTAATGGTCTGATGAAGCAATGTGAAACTTTGTGAAAGCACTAACCACTGTATTTAAGAGTTTCATTAAAAGTTTTTATTTTTTTCTGAAAGTCCGCAGCTGTTTTAGACTGAATCATGCTTTGTTTCTGACCCTTTTTTGTGTGTGGATTATATATATATATATATATATATATATATATATATATATATATATATATACACACACACACACACACACACACATATATATGTATAATATATACACACATATATACACACATACATACATACATAAATACATAAACACAGAGTATAACTTACCTCTACTTGCTTATGCCTCTGAAAAAAATATATCAGTGACCTCCGAACTCTGTGTAGTAGAGTCCACCATTTTCTTCTCCTTTCATCTTTAAATGAATCCCAGTGTATCACACTTCCTGTTTCTCTGTAAAACAGCATGCCATCTGCTCCCAGTTTGCCTTATCCACAAAATCTTATATTGTTACAAGCACCCCACTCAACCATGGGCTGGCTGTAAAGAACACTCCATGTCAAATCTGATGCCTGGGCAACAATGCTCCTATTCTGTCCAGCCCTGCTGTCTCTTTATCCTCTGCTGACCATGCATTTTCAATTCTAGAATCTAACTTATGGGACTGCTTTCCTAATTACATTTGCAATTTTCTTGTATATAGCAAGTTCAAGGAAAAACTGATAAACCTTCTGAAAGGGAACCACCTCTGTCTGCTTTAAATAACTAGCTATAACACAGCTTACACTTCATCTGCAGCCTCTGTCTTCTTATAATCTCTGCTCCTAGGATTCTATGTTCCATTTCCCTTGTGATGCTTGTAGTGTTCACTAGAGTTCAGTAACTGTAAGTCTTCTTCTTCTTTCGGTTGTTCCTGTTAGGGGTCGCCACAGTGGATCATCTGTTTCCAAATCTTCCAGTCCTCTGCATCTTGCTGTGTCACACCAACCACCTGCATGTCCTCTCTCGCCACATCCATAAACCTTATCTTAGGCCTTCCTCTTTTCTTCTTACCTGGCAGCTCCATCCTTAGCATCCTTTTCCCAATATACCTAGCATCCCTCCACAGCACATGTCCAAACCAACACAATCTTGCCTCTCTGGCTTTGTCTTCAAACCGTCTAACCTGAGCTGACCCTCTAATATACTGATTCCTAATCCTGTCCACCCCCGTCACACCCAATGCAAATCTTAACATCTTTAACTCTGCCACATCCAGCTCTGACCCCTGCCTTTTTGTCAATGCTAACGTCTCCAACACATATAACATAGCTGGTCTCACTACCCTCTTGTAGGCCTTCCTTTTCACTCTTACTGGTACCCATCTATCACAAATCACTCCTGACACTCTTCTTCACACTGCCTGTACTCTCTTCTTCACCTCCCTTTCACACTCACCATTACTCTGAACTGCTGATGCCAAGTATTCAAATTCATCCACCTTCGCTAATTCTACTCCCTGCATCCTCACCATTCCTCTAGCCTTCCTCTCATTCACACACACATATATTCTGTCCTATTCCTGTTGACCTTCATTCCTGCCTTCTCTAGAGCATATCTTCACCGTCTCCTCAACCTGCTTGCTATTGTTACTACAGTTCACAGTGTCATCAACAAACATCATAGTCCATGGGGACGCCTGTCTGATCTCATCTGTCAATTTGTCCACCACCATTATCCTCCTCTCACCTTTTCTATTTTACTTTTCTTTTGTACTTCCATACAGGAGTGTGTGCATGCATGTGTGTGTGTGTGTGTGTGTGTGTGTGTGTGTGTGTGTGTGTGGGGGGGGGGGTGGGGGTGTGTTTGTATATTAATGTGTGTTTGTGTGTGTGTGTGTGTGTGTGTGTGTGTGTGTGTGTGTGTGTGTGTCTGTGTGCGTGCGAGCTTGTCGTTCATGCGCGTGTGTCTGTGTGCGTGTCAGTGTGTGACTGAGGTTGTGTTAAAATTGTCATACTTTTGCCTCTCAGGCTACAGGCCAGGATCAAGGAACTGATTAGTCTGGACTTCTGGTTGACCAAGTTCAGCTCTTGGCTCAGACAATGTCTGCCCTTGTGCGGACGGTGGGTTAGTGACACAGTAGTTGAGACACCTAGTGGAGACCAAGGGTATTGCCAGGCAGCTTCTCATTTTGAACAGGTTGGTCAAATGGAGTCCACATATGACCCACAACATTAAACATCACCATTAATGTCCCAAAGCAACTGATATATGGTTGCTATTGGCTCTGCCCATCTCTCTTTCTCACTCTCACCTCTCCCTGTTGCTGCAGCACCAGCAATTAACCCTACATAGTGATTTGTTCTTCAGTAGGCCTTCCTGATGGTGGGGTACACCCGGCCAGACTACAACGACTGGGTTTCCAGGGAACAAATGAATGGCACACAGAAGAACCATTAAAAGTAATGGACATTTGTGTAGGACCAAGGGGAAAGAAGCCCAGATGTCTTCAGCATTGTTTACCAGGCATTAACTCTTCTTCCGGTTATCATTCAGTGATATTTTCTGAAGGCTCAGCTACAGAAACACTGGTTTCTGTTTCTCTTGTATAGATATCACTGACTTGACATTTGTTTTCCAGTATGATTATTACACTGGCATTGAATGGAGTATATGGAATTAGTGTACATGCATCCTCTGTGTGCAGCAAGGTGATGTTGTGCCAATTATACCGTCATACATCAATGCATTAATGATTTCACATCCTGTACAGCACATTTTTCTGCTTCTGCTCATCGTACTTTCCTCTAATACTACGTTATCTGAGTATCTTTGCTTATCAGGACCAAACAACAGTTAATAACAAGAGTGCCTTGTTCATGAGCATGTAATACATTTAGTGAATTACAAAGTGATTGCAGTCCTTCTGTGAAACATTGTTTAAGATTTTGAAAGTTAATGTTTGAAGGATAACAGCCATAATGCAGAGCTGTTAAGGTTTGCTGACGGTGTATCCTTCTGTGGTTAAATCAGTAGCATAAAGTTAACAGCACTTGTACAGCTGTTGAAATCCAAGGCTGAGTGAATGACTGTTGTTAATTTTTAATCTTGCTTGTTACCTATTAAGCTCTATTAACAGGATGTGAAGGTGCAGATGCATTACAAAACTGCCTAAATGAAATGTTGGAAGTAGCAGGCCACTATTAGTTAAGAATGGAAAAGCAAGCCTGTAATTCCTGCTACTGCTGCAGATGAACCTAAGAAATTAATGTATGGAAATCTTTTGTCAAGGGCTGATTACACAAATCTTTGTTTTCCTCAAGTGCATCTAAATACCAATATCTGTGACAATTTAACCTGTAATCATTTCTATCTGATGCAAAGGCATATACTTTTCTGGGATTCTTCTTACATGTGTCTCTGGCAGAGTCTCACATGTGAATGATAGCTCTCTTTCCTGATAAGTCTGAGTATTATATCTCAAACCTGCACACAAAAATAAAAAAATGAAGCCTAGTGCTCACTGCGACTTTGTTAACATTTGTGGGTCAATTTTTATTTTATTTTATTCTGTTTGCTTGCATGTTAAAGCTTTGATCAGTGTGGCTTCTCTGTGTACAGTTTACAGTTAAGACAGCACTACAAAAAAAAGAAACAACAACAAATATGCAGATTAAAGAGTAACTAGAGCAAGTAAGGCATAAGGCTTCTATGCCATACTGCACCAGCAGGATGAGAGTTTCTGATTCAGAAACCTTCCAACCTGCAGGTTATGGAATTTTGAAGTAAGAATTACAAGAGTTATGCCTTGTACATCGTGGCATAGTAGACTGTAAATGAGTATTCCACCTGAAGTCTGACTTACAAAACAAATACATGAGTAGAGCTATATGCATTTTGGCACAGGGTACTTTTCTGTGCCACATCTGTCTCATAATCCTGTTAGAGCACATTACTCTGCTTGTTCCATGGTTTATTCAGTATTTGGTGTGAGGTGTTGTATTGTATCAGTAGCAGGTGCTATTGTTACCATGTCCTCCCTTTGCTAACCACATTTGGTGCCCTGCTTCTTCTAGATGTGCCCATGTAAGTGCATCGGTACACCACGCAGAATTCAAATAACACAAAAGCTGGATGCTTATTTGTGAAACCCTCAGGTATACTGTGTTAAGACATGACTTACTGGAGCAATTCAGTGTAGAACTACTCTTTGCAACTAGGGTGGGGGTATGGGGAAAAGGTGATGCTGAGCTTTTTAAAATTACAGATGATGGAGGAGACTGACCCTACATAATGAACAGAATAGCTATTTCAAAAGTGGGTGGTGTAAGTAGCCATAAATAGTAAGCATAGTGATAAGTATATTAGGGGCAGCACCCCTAGATATCAGCATTATATCTACATTTGGGGGGGGTGAGACATGGACATATGTATAATGTGGTTAAATTACTGATGCAGCTATGGAACTCATCCCATTCTTCTGATCAGCTTCAGAATTCATTGCCACTAAGTGGATTTTTCCTCTATGCCACTGTAAACAAATATGATTACTTACATTCATAAATTAGGTAGTGCCACTATGCAGAAAGGCCCAGAGTCGATGTAGACCATATAGTATGGGCTGTGTTATTCTATGCAGTTAATCTTCATGAATCCCAGCTATTGTTAAGAAGATAAGTACAAAGTGTTTAGACTCAAAGGCAAGTGTAAGCATGAGTGTGTGCGTGAGTGTACAGTGAGGAAGAGGAGGACACTGGAACCATTACACATCCCTCCTCCCTGTCTTCAAGGGTGGGAGCTCCCTAGTCTGTCCAGACAAGACAAAGTGTTGCTTCCGCCTCCTGCTCAGTCTGCACAGGCTATTTTCCCAATAACAGTAACCAGATGTATTTGGCTACTTCAGATTGTCAGACTGAAAAGATGAAAAGCTCATTATCATGAAAGGAAATGGTCAGAAGGCATGCAAAAAGTACAGTCAGTAACTAGTGAAAAGTACAAAGCACAAGCAAAGCATATAATCACAGAATAAAAATGATAAAAAGACAGTATACCAACCAAATAGTGGAAGAGTAATCTGAAAGGTAAGAAGTTACAGGATGCTGTTTGACCACATGCCCTACAGGAGAGAGGCTCTAGACCATGCTATTATCAGCCGACTGTAAATCCAAAAATCACTTAGCTTAGGCATGATAATAGTGCATGCCTTTTAAACTACATGTTGTGAAGATATGCAATAAGCTGTAATTATTTTGATCTTTTACTATGTGAGTACCTCAAGTTTTATGGTACAAAATTTAGAAATTAAACTTAATTTAATTAAAACTGCTATGATTATTCAGCACTTATAACAATGAGTTGTGGTTACTAAATATAACAAAATTATGCTCCTAAAAGCTAAGGCAATTACATATTTAAGAACATATAAGCACTATTGATTCACAAGCCAATACTTTACAGAAGGTTATAAACTATTTGTTGAACACTGTCTGCTTGTTGACTTTCTTTTTAGATGTCCATCACAAAGAGGCCACCTGATGACACTATGCAATGCAAAATTGACTCCAAACAACAGAAAAGTACATAGCTCAGACTTTGCAGTTATGTTGTTGAACATGGAGGGTTACCTAATACAATGGGCAAAATGTCAGGATATGCTGCCATGCTGTTATGGAGGGTGTATATAAAACATCATTATTTTATTTTAAGAAGTTTACAACTGGGAGTCACATCTGCTGTACTCCTACTAAGGATGTCTAAAAGCACAGCGGAGCAGAAAGAAGAGTGGTCAGGAAGTCGAATAACAGAAATCATGTAGTTAGAAGAGGCCATAGTATTCTTGTCTAAAATGCAGTGCCTGTCAGCTATACTCAGTAATTTTGCTTCAAATAAGTCTGCAGCAGGCAGGGGTATAGCCAAAACTTTACACCATGTATTCACAGCCTTGTACTGATTAGCCCTGTCCCCCATCCACACTCAAACATACAACAGTTAACAAATGTACAGTTGCTTCATATGTTACTCAAAACTAGCACAGGCATTACGTATCATGTTCACTGACTGCCTCCAGTAAACATAAAAAGACTTTGTTTTTCAGATGAGTAACCATATCTTTAAGCGGCTTGTGCAACGACATTTCTTGCAAATATAGTAGAGACATTTGCAGTATTCTGTTTCTGATATGTGCTCAAAAGAAAATGTCCTCATTTGGTTCACAGACACATGCTGACACCTCCCTGAAGCAGAATTGTTCTGCAACAGCTTATAGCTACAGTCATTTCCATAATACAATGGCTTTACAAAGAACAATAAATGATTATCATACTTCACACAATAGATACTAAAGAAATCCACACAACATTTAGAAAAGCATTCCTGAAAAACAGATGTGCTCTTCTTTCCTTAAAATGAAGTAAACAAACAAAGGATAGAACTTTGATCTTGGAAACAGACTATCATGTGTACTGTTGAAGTGTGAATCATAAGAAAGAGAGAAATGATGTGATCCACTAGGATATGAATCTAAATGCGGTTTGGATGTTCTGCCACTTGAGTTTTGGGAGCATGCAGCTTATGGTCTAAATATTCAAGCTCAGATTAAATGTATTCATACCATTGCTTTTATGTCCGATAGTCCTGGCAACTAAACATCTTGTTTTAAATTTAAACTAAATCTAGTAGGCTGTGAGAAAGGTATATAAAAGCCCAATGTTTGAAATGATAAATTCATTCATTCATTCATTCATTCATTCATTCATTCATTCATTCATTCACTTAATTTGATAGAAGTGCAAGATCCCCATAAAACTGTCAGCGAAGTCCAAGAGAGCTCTGTATTTCATTAAAAACAGAAATGGCAATCTGTAACAGGCTGGTTAATTTAAATATTTAAGGGGTGCTGGATAAGGTTTTTTTTACTCCTTGAAGGCTACTCAAGAAAAAGCGTTAGAGTGAGTTTTATACTGGTTGGATTAAATAAACAATCTGTTCGGATTTACTGGCCATTTTGTTGTTTGATTTATTTGCAGTTTTTTTGTGTAGCATTGTACAGTTTTATTTATGGTCAGTGATTCTTCATTACACCTGCCTAGGATCTTTAGAGATGATGGAGTGGATTCTACATAAAGAACTATGGAAAACTATGTTTCACAAGTAGGGGACTGGTTATCAGATTGTAATAATGGTGTACGTGGTGGGGAGGTGCTGCCCAAACCATGGGAGAGGTTTTTGGAGGAAGAGAGGAATTAAAGAGTTGTTAATCCCTTTACCTCAGTGGGTCAGTGTTCAACCAGTTTTCTGCTGCCAGAGCTACAAGGACTGTTTGAGAGGTTAGAACAGCTCATGTTTAAAGAGAGCTCTGTGTAATTTAATGTGTTGGGTCCACAGCAGTAACTGAAGCTGGATATTGCACTGAGAGGCTTAAGGGCATTTAAATCTCTCGCTACATCCGTAAATTCCACCAATGAGAAAGACAAGAGATTTCAGACGAGGTGGGTTGCTGCTGCCCATTGGTGCTCCATGAATGGCTGAATATTCTCGTTCAGAGGGATGTATTGAAACAATGAAAATTGAAAGAGGAGATTTCTTGTATTTGTTGAGTCAGCTTAATGCTCCTTGTTTAGAGAATTGTTTGAGGGACATAAATGAGAAACTTTCTGGTTTTGAGAAAGACCGTTTGGAGAAAAAGAATAAATTAAAAAGGGACCAGAAAAATTATAATAATGGTAAAGTCTTTATCTGGTGAAACAGTCAGAAGAGATGACAATCGAGTGTACATAATTCCAGACCAGGAAGTGAATCAGAAGCAACATGGAGCATCCCTCATATCGTCAGAAGCCATGGATGGAGCTATTGAATGGGAGAATGGAGATTCTGCTTATCCTCTTCTTCCACCATCCCAAAACACAAGATATTTCAGGAATTCAGAATAGCAAGGGGATGGGGAATAAAGAACAGAAATGGTGGAGAACATATAATGAACAGGGGAGCTTGAATCTGAAAGAACAGTTTCAACAACACTACAAGAGAACAATATTTTACTGATTTATTGACATTGACTTCTATTGTTACTAACAGTGACAAAGGGAATTGCTTTTGGGATGTTAATAGTTCATATTTGACAGTAATTCTGTCTAGTTATATTTTTGACAATGATCAGGTTGCAGTATTAAATTGTGGTTTGAAATTCATTCCAACAGTGTTGCTTAAGTTATATACACTGAAAAGTGAAGTTTTTCATTTAGTTAGAAAATTACATTTGTTAAATTCTTTTCATAAGGATGCAAATACGATGTTTACTCATAGTGCAACAGAGTCTTTGTCAGAAACAACTGAAAATTCTGATGAAAGCTTTTATTTGTGTAAATCTGATATAGAAGAGGATGGTGAATGTAATGCATATTGTTTATTGGATACAAGTGGTATTGCATGCAAAAGCAGGTTTATACCTCCATTTTCTTATGAAGGGGTCCAACAGTTTTCTGCTGTGGTGAATTTTTCTACTGAATCAGTTGTTACAGAGTTTATTAAGAATAAAAATAAGATTGAGTATAATTTAAATAAAACAGAATAGAATGCTTTACAATATCTCAATAATCAAGATGAGCTTTAAGCCTGCTAACAAAGGAAACAAAATTATGGTGATGCACCATACACAATATCTAAAAATGTGTTATGACCATTTGATTCATGAAAATGTGTATGAAACAGTAACAGTATTCAGCATGGTTATGGAATTGAGGCTTTCAATTACTTTTTGTGGAATAGCTCTGTGGCTCATTATATAGTTGAATTAGTTTATTTTTGTTTAAAACATAATTATTTTGAATTAAATAAAATAATTTATCATCTCTTTTACCCCCATGTATGCTAACTTATTTATGGGTTTATTTGAAATAGAGCATTTATACAGACAAGATTTTATGCAAAAGTGTGTACTAAAATATTATAGGTACACTGATGATTTAGTTTTTGCATGTAGAGGCGGTTAAGAGTTAGTTTTAGACTATATATATATAACTTAAAAGATAACAGATTTGGCATTAAATTTTATGGCCTTCAATATGGGAAAACTGTTATCTTCCTAGATCTTGAATTGGAAGGTTTATCTGATGATAAGATGAGAACAAAAGTACATAGAAAATTTGCTGATGGTAGCAATTTTCTATATGAGTGTAATTGCCATCTGCCACATCTTCTCAAATCCCTTCCTTATGGCAAATTGTTAGGTATCTATAGTCTGTGTAATAATAATACAGATTTATAGGTAGAAATATATAAGGCTATTAATATGTTTATACAGAGAGGGTATGACAAAGAAATATTTTAGGTGTCTATTAATAAGACAGATTTGGAAAAGTGAGAAGTGGATTTAGTAGTTAGTAAAGTTGATAGTAATAGGTCTATTTTTAACAAAAAGAGTAATTGAAAAACAATGTATTTTGATACCGCATATAATTTGATTACTGAGCAAATAACTGATATTATAAAGTTTTATTGGAGCATTTTATTACAGTTTAGAGAATTTGCTAATATTTTATATGATGTCCCTTTAGTGTCTTTCAAAAGGGGATGTAATACTAAAGATATGATTGGACATAGTAGGTTTGTTGTACTGAAGGATATCTTTTTGAGGGAATCTAGAAATAATGTACCGTTGCATGTGGTAATTGCTTAAGGTGCAAGTATACTGTAAAAGATTTCAACAAAATTATTGTTCTGAACTGAAACCTAATGGGAAATGTTATTGTAGCACTGAAAGCACTGTATATACATTAAGATGTTCTTGTGAGTTATTTTACATAGGAGAATGCAAGAGAGCCTTCAAGCTTAGATTACAAGGGCATATTAGGGATCTGAAAAGTGTTAGGCTTGAGAGCCTTCTTGTTTTACATTTTAAAACATTTCATAATAGTGAGCTGGGGGAATTAAGGGGGGCAACTTTGAAAAAAAATAATATTTATGATGACAATTTAAATATTAAGGACAACTTTTCATATAAATAAACTATATTTATTTTAAAGTATGGTACCCTGACTCCTGCTAGCTTGAATACAGACTGCAATTGGAAGATTTTAATTTAAATTATGATATTTATAAATTGGATTAGTTAAATGGAGGCAGGTGTTTTTTAATTGTTTTTAATTGTGTTCTAACTGCTTTATTGTGTTATTTAAGGGATGCTGTATGAGTTTTTTTTTCACTCCTTGAAGGCCACTGAAGACAAAATGCTAAAGTGAATTTTATACTGGTTGGATTAAATAAATAATTTGTTTGGATTTATTGGTCATTTTGTTGTTTTATTTATCTGCTCAGAAGACACCCCAGCCAAAAACCAAACTGGGGAACCTCTTGTTGTGAGGAGACAATGCCATCTGCTGTACTACTGTGTCACCCAATAATGTTTAGTAACTTAAACCATAAAATTATCTTACCCCTTATGAAGGGATTTGGTCTCAGAGACTTGCAGGTACTTCTATCCTGAAGCTTACCATTCACCACAGGGATTTATTCTTCTTTACTTTCTAGCTACACTCCGAGCATTAGCTCTGAAAGGAGTCTTTTATGATTACTGGATTGGGTGGTCTTCTTCATTTTTCTGTCATCCTGCCTTCACCACTGCCTTATTTCACTTATATTTGCTAAATTTGGTTGGCCTCCTCTTTGCTACTCTTTCTAGTTTTTTCCCACCTCAATTAACTCATTAGCAAGACAGAAAATATAACATTACCCGTGTCCTGGTATAAGGTGTGCAAAATGACTGATGTCCAGTTCACCACTCAGTATGGAAACGTGACCAGCATCCCTATAACACACCAGTATTTAATGTGTCCTGGTATAAAGTCTGCAAAACAACTGATGTTAAACACATCACTCACTATGGAAACACAACCAGAGTCACTGTAACATCCCAAGAATTTAATGAGGTGACAATTAGAATCGACAACAAAAGCAAGGATGATAAATCAAGTGTTCTGATCATGACCCAGATGATGCACACATACACACTCAGATACAGACACACACACACACACACACACACACACACACACACACACACACACACACACACTTGCTTAACATCCTTCAATATGAAGCTTCAAGCAGATGCCATAATTCAAGAATGTCTTGTTCCCAACACAATGCAGTTTCACTGGGGGCAAGACAACACAACAGAGAAACATTATTCATGACATTCCTCTGCCACAAGTGACAAACAGCACATCTTCAGTAACACGTTTGTGTAGTGCTTCTCTTCTTTGTCCTTTGTATTTGTGATACTAGAGAAGTTGTATCACTGGAAAAGCCATTAGCATGTCGATATTACACAGTGCAGTTTTCTCCTCATCCTTGTAACATTCTACTAATTCTATGGCTCATACAACCCTCCTTACGTGTCCCCAGAGTCAGATGCTGTGGCCATTATCATTATTTGTTGTGTTTACGCCATCTTTATAGCCTGTCCCATCCAGGAGATGACTGATGCTTCCCTAACAATGATTTAATGCTTTGCCTAGACATTGCTACACTTTGTGTGTGTTTGTTATGTCTTTATTGAGTCTGAGTGTGAGGTGCAAAGACATTCTAGTCATCCATGATGTAAATTTAGTATGCTTGCCTGGTTAGCCAGATGTTAGACTGAGAGACTTTTAAAGTGCAGTGCCTCTACCTTGGTAATTTTGATGAAGACTGTAGTGACTTTATTAGACACAGATCAGAGATTTGAATGACTTTTCATTCTTCCTCACTTAAAATGAAGAGTAAGTTAAAGCACCAATAATAAGGTTGCTTCCACCTTTTATCTTTGACTTTGTGGTGGGCATTTTCAAATCTGGAGGAGACATTCTTCACTTTAATTGTAGCAGTATAGCACAGTAAAATATTAAAGCACTAACAATAAAATATTGCTCCAAGGAGCTCAATTGCTTTGGTGTAGCCAGGGGAAGAAGAAGCAGATGATCTGTTGTTCGCTGAATAATCTGAATGTCAACATTTGGCATCTTTGTAATTTGTGAAAACGACAACATGGCCTTAGAAACACTTGTAGCCATTTACTGAGAATATAACATACTTCTCTAATGACCATGACATTTCTAAGCTGAAGCCTAATATTAATAAGCTGGCAATGCATGACAAAATTTGACAAAACCATACAAAATAGGAACAAACGTAGCAGTGACTGTGCTGATTATAAAATCAATGAAAAATTTACTTTGTTTGTTAAAGATGTGGCATTTGACACATTTCTACTTTAAAAAATTATGTGGAATGAATATGGTATCTGCTTTGCCTAGGGCTATTTTTAAAAGATAATTATTAATACTAAACATTCAGTATGTATGCCTCAAAATATCAGTCTGCTTTCTGATATTAATACTGATTTGTTTGAACATTTGAATGCTCAGATTTCAGAGTATTGCGATTCTAATATTGTTATCATTCGCAATGCTGAAGAAATTATGCACACGATTTAAACACTGCCTCTGCAAGGCCATGGAATGCATTATCATGGACCTTATAAACAAGGATAGTGGCAACCTCCAAACGCTTGATCTCACACAGTTTTTTTTGTCAAAGGGAGATCATGCCTGTTAAACTTGGTCACCTTCTTCAAAACAGTCACCAAAGCCATGGATGAGGGCAAGACAGTGCACACCGCCTACCTTGACCTAGCCAAAGCCTTCAACACTATTCCTCACTTGAGGATAATAGATAAACTCTCCCAGCTAGGCATCAACCCGTATGTTACCAGATGTGTAGCTAACTGGCTCACTGATAGAACCCACTCAGCCAAAATTGGGGAAGCCACCTCTTGTAGTAGACCTGTAACAAGTGGCGTACCACAAGGATCGGTCTTGGGGCCTCTACTGTTTGGGATATGCTTTCCTGAGGTGCAAGCCAGAACCAGTGGTCTGTGGCTGACCAGGTTTGTAGATGACTGCAAACTGTGTGCTGTCTTAAATTCCCCTAGTGATGTGAACATCCTCCAAGTGGACCTTAACCAAACTAATGATTGGTGCCAGAAGCATGGCCTCAAACTGAATGCCAAGAAATGAATCATTATCCCCTTTTGGGAAAATGGTGTCCCCACTAATTATCACATTAGTAACAATGTACTAAGCATGCAATCAGTTGTGAGGGACTTGGGCACCCAGGTTGATAGCAACCTGACTTTTGACCACCTCGTTGCCTCCATTGTACGGAAGGCTTTCTACATGGCCCACCTCATAAGTAAGGGTATTTCATCCAGGAACAAGGAGGTCATAACATTTCTGTACTCCTTCCTTATCAGACCCGTTATCGAGTACAATGCTCCCTTCAGGACGTACCTTTCCAAGCACATGTAGCAGTTGGAGAGACCACAGAGATTGCTGACCATGAAAATCCAGGGTCTCAAAAACTATCCTATACATGTAGGATAAAATCCCTGATTCTCTACCCAGTCTCATACAGACTGCTCAGAGGTGACCTGTGTCTGGCATACAAGGCCGTCTCAGACTCAGCCTTGATGGAGTTGCTGCATATCTGTAAGTCAAGTTCGACTCGTGCAACCGCCTTGCCTGTGACATTAATAGAACTTGTTAGCAGGATAGATTTGTGTCTCAATGACTCCCCCATCTGTGGAATAGACTTTCTCCCCATGTCAAGCAGAGTACCTCACTAGCCCTCTTTAACAGGAACCTGGACGACTAGATGGGAAACAAAAAATATACTCCGGGATCCCACCTGTGTCCCTGCTGGACAGGGTAAACAGGTGCTGGTTTTGTGGGAAAATGGATGAAATTCTTGGTTAGGCTTATAAGGGCATCCAAATAGCCTAGTATCACCTTATGAACCTATCGTCCTCTGAACAATGGATCAAGGATAACGTCTGCAGGTTATGATAACAGGAATGAAAGTTCGAGGGAGGATAGCAAGAAATGGAAAAACTCAAACTACAGCTGAAATGTTCATTCAGCTTTTACAGCAAAAATATTCAAAGAAGGAATAAGAATAATATACCTATCAGAGTATTAACTACAATGAGGTATTGTTAAATAAAGAACCAAACCATGTTCATATACTGGCTAAATAGAACACTTAAAATTCCAAATCAGTATATAAATATCTAAATATATGTTTCCCTGAGGACAAGGCTATGTGAGACTTTCCACAAGGAGATGCAATTATGTGTTATAAATTTAACTAGAACAGATATAGATCCAAGTATGCCCTATACCTTGTCCTTTAGTTTTGGTATATTAAAGGGTCATGAAAAGAAGAGTATAGTCAGTCATCAACATGATTTCTTAAAATGTATAATCACTTAATATCTATTGAAAGGCAATCAGTATCTGTGTGAGGAAAATATAACTGTTTTATTAGGAATACTATACTAAACAGTAGTGGGATTAAATTTTGGGAATATGACAAGTTGACTATCCAGGAGGTTATCAAATAATTACCCAACAGTTTTATTCTATTCATTTGTTACAGTAATCTCTAGATGCAAAACAGCTGAATTTTACAAACATCTTATGAAACTGGAGAGCTGCACTAAAGCGTTGTAAAATCTGCAGCAGGTAAACTAAAATTCTGTGATTTAATCACCAAATGTGTACTTCTTAATGGCATGAATAGATATATGAATGTATAAACTTTTCTATGAAAAAATGGTGGTCTTCATGCCTTATAATATTAGATCTGGACTTTGGATACATAAGTAAACATCATTTGTGTGCCCTTTCACTATACATTCTCCATGTGTTATGTTTTGTCCAAGCCTTTATTTATTTAACTCAAATGAATCAGCTACTGGAATGGGACAATAACAGTGGTCTTCAAAAGCTTGGGATTCCTGGAGGGATGTAATGGAAGAGAAGGCAACAGCTGCCTTATTTTATCTTTAATACTGGGCATACCAGACAAACTCACAGTGTCATTCAGCCAGCTTCTTAATGTTATGCTGTCTTATATTCACTATGAAAAAAGGCTAATATATGGCTGGGTGTCACTACATGGCACCAGGGCAGGCAATAAATGATCATATGCAGACACCTGGGCATTAGATGTTTCAGAAATCCCTGATAAAATGTCCTGCTTATTGTCATGAGCTCTCACAGAAGAGGTCCCAGTAGCAGTAAAATAAATGGTAGGGATTCTGCACTGCTGCTCACACTGAGAACCTTCATGCCAAAGTAGTTTAATTTGCTGGATTAAGGTTAACTCCTAGTCAAAACTAATAGTGCAAGGTAAAATGAAAGCAAGCAAATGTCCTGAATTAGTGAAATGTGCAAGCAGATATGGTTTCTAACTTCGGCTAACAGCAAAAACATAGAGGACATTGTGGCACATATTCATGTTTGCATGGACATAAGGACTAAAACACAAGCAGGAATAGATAATGCCTCATTGTTTTCTTTGTTTCAAAATGTGTGTATAAGCAGTGAGACTAATTGCATGTACCTGGTTTCCTTTGGATGACACAGCTTGTTTTGTAAGGTGTACCTTGAGCACTAGTTCCCAAATAGTGAGAAAGAAAGTTTAATTTCTGCTATTAACAGAATGAGATGGTGTGGTGAAATCTAGCACACATACAAATACACTCACACATACTGCAGGAAATAGCTTTGCAGCATGGCTACCCATGAGAAGCTGCTGTGTATTTTTTATTTGCAATACTTTATGAAGTTTAGTAGAGGAAACAAATATAAAGAATAACAGAACTGTCATGAGTGAGAAAACAAATTAATCTGAACTAAGTAAGGAAGTGAATACAAATAATAGAAACAGTGGTTATTTGTTTTGAAGATGTGCAGAAAAATGTTGTTAAGAACTGGGAAGACGAGTAATGCCAGCCACAGTGTATGAAGGCAGGAAAGCACTTGATATGCTTTCATAACATAAGCAACACATTGTCAGGAAGCCAGGAAAGTGAAACAACATTGCATTGTGTTGGAGTAGTATTAAACCAAAATCCTTTATTTGGCCTCACCTAGAACTCGTACAAACACAACGTATAGTATACACTATTACTTAACATTTTGCCACTAAGAATGTTGTTAATTCGGTAGGATAAAAATACTACAGTCATAAATTCTAAAGCTTTGACAATGTTAGCAGGCATTGTTGCAACAACCTGTACTAGTTATGTGATGGGCTAGAGTTTATCACTCTTTGTTTAAGTACTCCTTAGAAACTATTGCACCCCAAATTTCTTATAATAAACTTTAGAAAAGGCAACCAGTGGCTGCCCTCCTCTGAAAGGTTTTAATAATATTAGTATCATTAGTATTTAATTTATACTTCTCAACTTCTACTCATACACAGGAATATAGCCACGTTATTGCTCTCTACCCTTACATTTCTGCAGCCTTCCTCCCTGCTCACAACTGACTTCTTTATACTCTGCCATTTCCACTATCACTCCTATATATTCTCATCCTATCTCTAACACACTAAGACCTGTGTTTGCAATTACTGTATATCATTGTTATATTTCCTGAGTTTACATTTGTAATTTCTGTGTACAACTTTACCATATATCAACATTGTCTTTAATTGTTTTTAATTACTTTATATATAATATTGTGGAGCTTTTCTCCCTGGGCCTCCACTGAAAATGGGCTCTTCCTAGGCCCAGTGGACTTTCCCAGTCAACAAATGCAATAACTAAATAAATAAATAAATAATAATAAATAGTAATTGAACAGTGATTGTGGTACTCAAAGATGCTTATACATAACAACTGTTAACCAGACAGATAAAGAAATCTAGCAAGGGTTTGTATTCTGGTATGGCCTGTGATGGTATCTTATTTAGCAGCAGTGCATTTTACCACTGCACTGTAAAAGCTTCATTCCTCTCTGCAAATGATTTTTGTGTGTCAGCTGGAAAAGCATGCAATTAAGCGATCTCAAAGAGAGTTCTGAAACAGCAAAGAACAAAAAAGTTGAGAAAGAGCATAATATTATCAAAAATGTTTAGCAAAACTATTCACAGATGTCAACTTTTGCGCCATACATCTCAACCTGCAGACATCTAAAATCTGGACAAAGGCTTTAAAAAATAGGTACATATGGCAAAAAATCTGGACAACTCATTAGTGTGGCATTTGCATATCTGACACATAGCTCCTTCCATTTCCAATCAGACTGTGGGATACCACCACTCAAAAACACAAAGATAAAACTTAAAAAAAAAAAAAAAAAAAAAACCCAGATGTGATAAAATGACATAAAACATAACTGGAATGATCATGATGTTATGTGAAGTGGAACACATATGTGATAGTACCTGTCTCTGCATAGGGTACTATTTCATATATCTGCCATTGCATTACTGCTTAGATGGCTAGGTCTAAATGTGAGATTTAATTCTAAATTGCACACAACCTTATCTTAATGTGTGGAACAGGGGGATAAAGCCCTATCTATGGCCCAGCTGACCTAGGTTTGATTAGCTACTTGGGTGACTGATGGAACATGAGAGACAGATGGAGATGTCCATTCTAGGTGGGAGGATGCTTGTTGATGATGCTTCCTTAGGACAAGCATAGCCCAAAGAGGAGATATGCCCTTGGATGAATTAAGAGGGTGAGAGGTGGGGCAGAGAGGGGGTAGGACATCAAAAGAAGCAGAGATACTGGAGTAAGTCCAGGGGGATAGAATACAAGCTGGTTGATCCACCATGAGCAAGGGACACTGGGAGCTGGGTCTGTCAAAATGATGTCCCAATGAGGACCGAAACAAACTAAAAAAAAGAAAGACTGGTTGGGAGTACAAGACCTAACTGCAGGAGACATTCCAATAGTGGTTATACATTCCCAACTCACTTGACAGGAGCTGAAAATGTAACATGCAAAGAAATGAAGACAGATTCTGCTTTTGACTAGTTACTGGCTGAGAATGTGATGGGAAGAAAACAGAACTGCTAGCATCTTCCCTGAAAAGAAGAAGGCACTGCCTGCCTGAGCCTGCAGTGCTCTACAGAACTTTAAAAGCCACATGCTTGTTGCTGTTCTCCAGAGATCTGCTATTGGCTGACCTGCTGGGACTGGAGGAAGCACAGTCTTCAACAGCTGCTTTGAATTTATTGATTTGAATGGCACTGGGTCTAGAAAATGAGCCGTGTCACAGAAAGGTTCCTGACTTTCTCTTTCATATCCTCAAGCAGGGTATCAATCTGCAGGACAAACAACAGTGGCATCCTGAAAGAATTCCACAAAAACTTCTTTAGTGAAAGAAGTGATCTTCAGCTATGCATGTTACTAATGCAGTTCCAGTGCCTGCTGCCCTGCTGGCCGCATCAGGGTAATTATGAGCAATTCTGGCCATGTGTGACTGGACAATGGATGCAGTAACCCAGTGAGTCTTCACTGTGCCTTAGGTAGTTTGTCTAGCATCTCCCAGGTTTTAAACCAAGGCAAGGCAGTTGTCTTACTTCAAACCAAAGGAAGTGTTTTGTTTTGGGAGGGGGGTTGGTATTTACATGGTTAACCACATTTTTGGGTTATCTCAGACTGCTTTCATAAGCTGTTTTTCTGTTAGTAGACTACGTGGGTCAGTTCAGTGACATCAAAGACAAGGGTATGGGATGACAACAATTCATCTACCAAGTAGTTCAGAGCCCAGGATCCCAAGTCAGGAATGAATCACAATGGCCTAAGTTGCTGGATCATGTTTTAGACAGCCACAGTAACAATGCTATCTAGCTTTGGATTGTCTGCAAGCATACATTTCTGGGTAGTTAAGATCAGCCTTCCTATGGCTTGTGGCTACCATTATTATAATGGCCTCCCTCAGATTTTGAAATATCTTATGTACAGGGGCAAAGCCCAGCTGGTCTTTCTCAGTGTCCAACATGACCTATGTAATATTCACTGAGGTGATGGCACATAAGCAGTGATATATTCACCTTTTGCTTGAATTACCTTCAGCTTATCTCCAAATATGGGTCCACCAGTAAGAAGGTAGAGGAAACCTTGTCCTTCTTCTTCATCAATGCTCTACCACTATCATAGCTGGTTTCTCTGTTGGGAAATCCTCTTCAGTCCTGGTTCTCTGGATGTCAACCCAAGATCCCTGTTCTCTGCCACCCTGGGTCTCTTAGCCAAGGTTAGTTAAAAACAAGCGCAAAATGAATGGCCATGTTGACCCTAAGGCAGACCCAATGATAACACTGGAGAAGCCCAAAGATCCTGTTATAGACTTCTATTGTTGAGGCTATCCAAAATGGCATGACAGTGGACCAAGTCTATGCAGCTGAAACAACCAGAATATTTAAGTTTTATAGGTCTTAAAGACAAAAAGGTGGTTGGGGCTACAATCCATGCTAGTCCCAGGGAATCAAGTGTTGTTGGGCACTGAGCAAAGGAGGACACAGAGGCAACCCCTGCAGGCTTTACTTTTACAGAACTGATGCAAAAGGTACATTGTACATGTTCCCCTATGCATTAAGTCTAGTTACTTTTATTAAATGTCAGCTTATGCAAAGATTATATGTTACGCCCAAACCTTCTCAAAAATCCTAAAACCACTGAAGGACTGAACTCTTTAAGCATCTTATTGTGAGGGAGCTAATTACAGCCTGGTGAACATATTACATCAACCAAACCAAACAGACAGTGAAAATAAAGAAGAGCATTTTGTTACCATTCCTGCCTTCTCAAACCGAGCATGCCAGGAGAAAGAAGCTACCAGATACCAAACTCACTGCAGGTACTCACTACAGGTACTCACTTTATCTTTCACTGTTTTCTGCAAGACATTTTAACATTTGTTCTGCAATTCACATGCCATAGTAAATAAAATTAGTTAAGCAGTAATAGGAGCTTCCAGTGTAATCCAATTTCGATTTTAACTTGTAGGAAAAGAAAGTCCATGCAGCAAGTCATACCATGCAATGTTTGCTTTAACTGAAGCTGCAACAAGTTGCAAGGTTAGTATACTCATAGCATTCAGAAGGTAATTTTAATACAATGTGAAAGAGTCATGACAAATGTTCATATGGCATTCCTACTTGTCGGTACAACTGCCCAGAACAATAGCTGCTAGTAGACTGAAAATTCATGGTAAATTTTTAAGGAGCTGTTCTAATGATATGCTTATATCACAGTGGTAATATTTATGAACATGACTCTCTGATAACTGGGGGAGATGGACAAGTAAAGTGATGATACGGTGGCTGGGTTCTAGTTTATTACCTCTCTCTAGCCCCATTTTTCCATGATCCAGCTGTGTTTGTTGGTATATGATACATGTCAGCTGAAAACAAAATAAAGTTTACTGTCTTAACAATTTTTAGAATTATTATTAAGGCTGGTAATTGTCTGTATGACCATCAGTTGAAAAAGACAAAACAGCTGGCAACTTTATTAGCTAGGTTTAGTATATATTGAGTCCAGTGCCTTTTTTAGATGCAGTGACAGTACTAGCACAGATGTGTTCCTGATTGACTTCTTGATGTTATCTTACATTTGTTTTTGTTTTTTTATAAACCTCTCGGTTTGCATGCTATAGGCATAGAGAACTGAGGAGTTACAAGATAATCTAATTAGTGGCTTACAGTTTTGGTATCTTTTGATGCTTGGATCCTGGCCTGATAAGTTGCACAACATCTGTAACAAGTATGTTTTTCAAACTGCATGTAAGCACTTGTTATCAGTAAGCAATACTGTAAGGAATGTACCTCTTCATTGTATTCCCTCTTTTGGGAATTAGTCCATGACCTCACCCTAGAATCTGGGAAAACATTTAAAAACCCCCAAAAATGTCTAAAAATTAATAATCAGTTAATAGATCTGAAAAGCTTTCCACTTATAATTAATTTAACCCTTTATGACATCTACCCATATTTGAATTACTCTGCTCATGAACTAAGACAGGAAATGGGTCTACCCAAATCATATCTATCGATCTTGAGACAGATAAAAGAATTATCTACAAGTTACTTTAACAATTTAACCATTAGTAAAGATGATTTAACGATATGTATCTCATTATGGTGAGCCCTTTTACAAAGTACTAAATTTATATCATGCACATATAAATTGATGAAAAACTTTAAATATCAAGACCGTCTTCTCTTATCTAAATATTGGAAGGAAAAACTTCCATCGGTTGAAGAAAGTAAAATAATTAAAGCAATCAGTTTAACCACAAAAGCCATCTCCCTTCAAAAGTTAACTTTTACTCAACTCATGATAAATAATAATGCTTACTATACACGTCTTAGCTTGCACACATTTAACGTTAACAATTCTCCTAAGTGCCCATTTTGTAGAGATGTAACAGCTGACCTCTTACATATGTTCTGGAGCTGTAAATGCATATATAAACTTTGGAATTCCTTAAAATTACAATTACAAAAGATGGGTTATCAAAACTCAACACTTTCCTGGGAATTTATGATATTACATATCCCTCCAAATAACCTATCTAGATCCCAAATGATCATACTCATCAATATTTTTCTTTTAATGAAACTCTACATAGCTACTAACTGGTTGACCCCAACTCTAACTTCATGGGATAATTTTAGAATATTAGCGATAAAACACATTTTAGCTCACAAATATGTAATTAATAACCAAAACAAAGGCCCCCATAATTTGAAACTGTGGGAACAAATATTCAATATTATATTGGCTTAAAACATGAAATCTGAACTATTCTTTTGTTATACTTATTTTATAATACAATAATATCTGGAACTTTACTATCACAAATACTATCCCTGGAGAAAATAATCTTTAGCTTTGCAACTGTGGAAGATGATGGAAGCATTCATGTAAATAGTGTACATATGTTTTAGAATGTTGTTAGAAATTCTGTTTGGTAATCATTGGTTTATTTCTATGTTACATGTTTTGTATGAATAACGAGAAAAATAATAAAGAATTATTATGGAAAAAAAAAATGTGCCTGAGCTGCTGTTGATTCATAGGCAATACTAAATTCCTAGAAAAAATGGTTAAAGTTCTTAAATATTTTCATTATTAGAAACGAAGGAGATAACACCCATGCTATCAGTAGTAATGGTTTGGTCATACTAAATTAACAAAGTAAAATGATCAAAGATTATGCTAAAAGTGATTTCTTACTGAATGCTTACTGTAAGGGCACTGACGTATGATTCAATGTGTACTGTGTATTAAAATATGAAAACAGTACAGATGACTTTGGACTTTGGCCACTGAGGCATTGACTATCTCTTAACTGTAATGAGGTTGCATCTCATCAGCTATCATCCCTTTATTGCAGGTCATTTCACAGAAGGTAGTATTTTCATTACTGACTGCTTTTATATATATTTTTTTTTACTCTGAACAAAACTGGTTGCTGTACTTTTATTTTAAAATTAGTGTTTTTCAAATGTTTATTTTCTTTTTGTCATATTCTCACTAATGCCCATCAGGCTTCCCTTCCATGCATTCTACCGATTCAGAGGTAGAAAGTTCTGGCGCACTTCACAGACAGAGTTGTCTACTGAGAAGTGATATTATCGGCAGTGCATCACAAATGTTTGTTTAAGTCCTAACTCTCCTCGAATGCTGAGCTAGTGTTCCATGGGTGCATGCAATCTGTATA
Source organism: Protopterus annectens (assembly GCF_019279795.1). Classification (NCBI taxonomy): domain Eukaryota; kingdom Metazoa; phylum Chordata; order Ceratodontiformes; family Protopteridae; genus Protopterus; species Protopterus annectens. The sequence continues at coordinate 828,689,406 of NC_056728.1, read as the reverse complement.
ACATGAAACTGACACTCAATTTTGAAAATAACAGAAGTCCACATATGGCACTACTTACCCAGAACAAATGTCTCTTATTTTTCTCCAGTCTTGACCAGTACAGTATACCCATTCACAAATGCCACTCCATTCCTAAATGTCAATATGTTTATACCACTTTTAATTTTTTATTATAACATTTTCTGGAGGTCTCCTGGCTATTTAGACTTATCAATTAATAATCAAAATGGAAAAAAAATTCCAGCAGAATCTCAAATGTGTTGGTACCCAACATACCTAAGGTTATGGCCTTACCCCCCCCCCCATGTTGTGAATGCACCCAGCAGACACCTGCTTTAGAGCAGAATAAGTTGTCACTTTTGCACACTGATAGCTGCATACCTATTTGATGAAAAGCAAAAGAACTGACTACAGCAAACCTAGCTATCTGCATTACTGCAACAAACCAGCGGTCACAATTTTTAAGGAACATAAGAATAAAATTAGGCAAGTGATCATGGGGACTATAAGATGCCCGGACTGTACTCATTTTAGTAGACGAATGTAACATTTCTTGCCATCCTTGTCAAGCATGTAATACCGCTTCCCTGTCAAATTCAACAGCTTATACAAAATGGAATTAGTTAAGAAAATTGTGAGCAAAACTCTAACTATACTACAGATGATTATTTTAGGCATTAGTCAGTTATAAAATCAAACATTCTTAATAAGAATTACATTCAAATGCTACAGGAGTATATAGAGTTGACGAGGGAAGGTTTGTACAATTTCTGTAAATCACAGCATGTAGAGATTCCTGTCCTGGTTGACTCTAGCATTAAATAAACATCTCACAGCTTTCTTAAGCGTCATTTGAATTTTCTTATGAAAGGATAGTTTTTCATGCCCTTTTCTGTAAAATACCCCATGTCATTCCTTACTGATAGACACATTTTTGTCTCCAGACAAGAGCTCTGGCAACATGCAATACCAACTGCTTTTGATTTTCCAAGTGAATGAGTTTTTCACACATAACCCTTTTTTGCTGGTTGAGGGTTTATAGCATGTACTCTTTATCCATGTAGATACAAAAATTGTTATTCCTCTTAACTTCTTTTCATTGATATGACACCTTCAGTCTTGGGCTTCTAATGCCTACTACTGACTACTGCAGACTAGTGTAAGTGTATATAATGGACAGACATTCTGCTCTCTTGAACAAGAAGTTGAGTCCAGCCATCACATATGCTATGACAAAGGCTCTAGCTTTATTGCCTGTCAGTGATATTTGCTGAACCTTGACAGAATATTCTGAAACCTTAAAAGAGTCATAATGTCTAATGAGTGACCCAAACTCCACTGCAATCGCAACAGTCCAAGCACAACAGTCATAAAGTAAACAGTTTAGCAGCTTAGAAGCTTTCCTCATATAATGTATTAAACAGGAAATGGAAATTCATACAGAGAACTCTGAGAAAGATTGTAATTTCGAGTTTCTCTCAGATAATCTCTTCTATGAAGATAGTATGATATCTAAGCAAATTATGAGAATAAATAACACATTACGATGCTGAAACAATCAGAGTTAAACATTTATGTTGATAAATGCTTACTCTGCTCCATCTCTGTTTCTGTCTTTTGTCTCACTGCTTATCTTTAGCTGTTCAGCTTGCATTTCAGAAATACAGAATCATTCCCGTTTTACTCTAATGACTTTCTTTCACATCTCCCTTTGTACCCCCAATACTCCTCTGACTTCAGCATACAGTGAAACTGATGTCCCTTAATCACATTTCATGTTTCCTTCTTCATTACTAAACCAGTACATTCTAATTGGATGAACAAAACAGAAAAAATCCTTTTAGAAACTCATATAAATCTAGGTAATTTAAAACAAGGTATGTCATTTGTGAAATTTAGATTCTTATATTTTAACAACAATTAAGTGACACACATCCATGCAGTGGTACAAATACCCATCTTTAATTTGTAAAATCTTAAGCCAGCATGTAAAAATCTACTGCCAATCATTAGCGGACCGGAGTTCCGCTGTGGCGACCCCTAACCGGGAAAAGCCGAAAGACACAAACAAACAAATTGCTGCTTTGTAATACATGCTCATTGTACGTAAACCATAATGGGTCAGATAATGTAAAATATACACAATGACTACTAAAAGCCATTTGTCTGCAGCAGAGTCACTGAGAAGGTGGAGTGATTACAACAAGTAGGATCTAAAAACAGAAGACGTAATCCTAGTAGAGTGCCAGCATTATGGTTCCTGAAGTACATTTTGCACAGAGGCAGAAGAAAAGTAAAGAAAAGGAGACAGCATTACAGACACTGGCCATGCATCTTGTGAAAGGGAAGCAGCAACAGCTGGAAGACATAAGCATCACCAGTGATACCTAATCTTGTGCGCACTTACCTGTGGGGGAGTGACGTGTACTGTATGCTCACTGCATCTCAGCAACTCTGATAGTGACTCTACATTTACTCAGGCTCACAGCACTGCTGCTTTAGTATTTAAAAGCACCTACAAAATATCTCATTGCTTAGAACCCCCCCAATTTTTAAGACAGTAGTTTGAAATGCCCATACAGAATATTAAATGTAGCTGTCTATTTTCATTTTGTAACTTTAATGTTCAGCACCTAAGTAAATTAAGATGTATCCAAGTTTCATAAATATAACTGTCATGCAAGCAGAACTAATATTTTTTTCATGTTCAGCAGGCAAAATATTAATTTATTCTAGAATGATATGAGGCAGCAGGAATGTGTGATGTGACTATATAAAGCAGGTTGATGGGATCAACAATTCTGTGATTACTGCAAGCGCATGTCATTTAAATATAGACCGAGCTACAGAAATAAAAAAAATATAGAAGGAAAGTGTCTGGCTCTTTCTAAGCTGTGATCTAGCTATACCCTTGAGTTTTTAATAATAGTTTTGATAATACTTACGTAGTGCATCGTGCACCCTGATTATCCTCAAACAGTAGATAAATGATATCCTGGTTCAGAGGTACTATAGCACAAGACACGACCTTTACAATGTTTAGAGTGGACCATTCTGCATGAAAAGCAGGCAGCACTGACCAAGAAACAGCAACAGCACCAAGACATGAAATGGCTTCATTTCAACTTCCATTTCTGCCTGCTGTCGGATAAAGTTGACACACGTTTGGAATTAAACTGCTTCCCTTAGACAGAGAATGTGTAAAGACATCAACTACTTCTCCACTGCTTTACCGGTTTTAAAGCCGACACAACACTTCATGTTGCTTTTTTTTAATCTAATTTTTGACTAGCTTGAGCACATATGCCTGTTACAATTGGTAAACATCATAATTTGATCTACATAATTGCTGTCACAAATTCCATCATTAAAAGGCAACTGATCTTCAAAATATCCCCTTAAAAATGTAAATCATGCTATCAACTTCCACTTATTTAAGCTCCATGCTAGGTCCATAACTCTTATCCTCTGTAGTTCCATTCTTACATCTGTCCTTTTTAAGCTTCAAAACTCACCCCCACCCCCCAGAAATCATGTCCAGGCCTTTAAAATTCAGGCCCTGATCTTTAGTTCATGAAATCTGTCAAAATGCAGACATAGCCACTAAAGCAATAGTACAAAGACAGGAATGTGTTCAAAGCTCAGTAATGAAATGAAACATAACAGCTAATTTAGCAATGTTACTGTCTCATTTAAATAGACAGAACCTCAATAAATTTAACTGATCTAACATGGAATTCATCTAATCTGAACTGGCATTTTTCTAAGTAATTCATTATTTTTATCTCTTCGATAACCTTTCCCTGGAATGCTTGTCCTCCTATTCAGAATAATCATGAAATGTAGCCTCCATTTCTGCCATTTCAAAAACATTAATCAGTAGCATTTAAACAATGAAGGATTCACAAACAATTGCTTGTTTGGTAACTATGGGCCAAATCATCTAGACAACAAGGATTAAATGTCATGATTTTTGTGAACTGAGAATGACCAAAGAATGGAGCAATATGGCAAAAACCTGATGAAATTCTCTGTTTAGACATAAACACAAAAACGTAAAAACAAGCTAGTGTTTAGAAATAAGTGCATTAATGCACAATGGAAGGTTGTTTTACATTAACAACATACATGGTCATCTGTAGTGAAACACAGATATGCTGCATAAAGACTCGGCCTTTTCCATGTCTGCATGCCTTTCATTACACTAATTTAGCCGTGCTACTCCCCACTGCAGGGTACTTATATTGTTCTGCACTTACAACAAGCAAAACTGTATCCCAGCCAGCTGGCAGCTCAGGAGAATGCCCAGACAGTCATTCCTTAAGGCTAGCCCTGGCTGCACAGTTTGTGGTAACCAGAATAAAAATGTGACTGAATCAACAAGTGGTAATGTGAGTGCAGTAATGTATTCAGGAAAATAAACAAGCCCAGAATCCTTTATGATGACATCATGACATTCTGAAAAATCACAATAATGAATAATGTCAGAAGACACTGCACTATCCAATTAAAACTGACTAATCTGCATAACAAATGTTTAATTACAGCCTCAGATATGAAACAGCAACTGATAGCTGAGCTATTCCAGGTTGCCCATAACAAGTTGCTGCAGATTTCTTCCTGCATCTCCACATTTTCAGTTACTTTAGACAGGATGAGTGATCTCAGATGGGACTTGACAATTTTTTTTCAAGATATTAATTAGTTATGAGGATTTGAAGTGTAGATGTACATACAGGAGTTAATTACCTGGTCAAAGCAACATAGTTAGAATCTGAACATGGAACTCATTGTATATCTGTGGCTTACCTACTAGTCATGTGTACCACCTTCTAGCTACTAAAGGTACCACACAGAACACTACAGAGGAAGCTGTTAGCACCAATGCTGCCATGACCGCAAGTATACAATACTCAAAAAGAGAAATCCACAGTATCGCTCGAAGTCTCAGAAAACCCAGTATGCAACCTCTACTGGGTCAAAAACAACCCAATAAGAAACTCTGCAGTGTAAAGGGCATGAAGTTAACTCTTTGAATTATGTTAAGCACCTAGTTTACTAATAAAAATTGAACTGTAAAATATGTACTACAAAATAATAAAAGATAGAAAATAGCAGGTAGTCCACAGTTAACAATGGAATATCCTTTACTGAAACACACAGACGCGATCCTAGTTGAGTATAGTGTTTCAGCTTAGAAGTATTATTATTTATCTCGATAAGATGTCTAGTGGTAGATGTTTTTGTTAGTTAATTAGCAAGTCATTTTGTTAGTGAGTTAAAGCATGGATTAGCAGGTTAGCCTTAATAAGCTGTTCTTACAGTGGATATAAAAAGTTTACACACCCCTGTTAAAATGCCAGGTTTTTGTGATATAAAAAATGAGACCACAATAAATCATTCCAAAACGTTTCCCACCTTTAATGTGAGCTATAACCTGTACAATTCAATTGAAAAACAAACAAATCTGTCAGGGGAAAAATGTAAAAAATAAAACCATACAATAAGGTGGTTGCATAAGTGTGCACACCCTTAAACTAATACTTTGTTAAAGCACCTTTTGATTAGGGTATATTATATATTTTAATTTATCTCTAGCTTTTTAGTTTCAGTTCTAAGGTAGCACAGTCTCAGTTTACACTATGGTGTTAAGGGGGAAGGGGGACTTGGTTAAAGGAATGATTTTAATGCTTTTATTGCTCTTAACAGAACCACCCTCTGTAACCACTCCCTTGCTCCAAATAACCTGAGTGCATATATATATATATACATGCATATATTTTATATTTATTTATTTATTTAGTCTAGCTGGATACATGTCCATTTTCAGTAGAGGCCCGGGGAGAAAAGCTCTAAGAAACATACAGAATTAATATAAAAGTCAAAACAGATCAAACTAAACAAAAACAGCTATTGATTCATAAAAACATTTTTTTTTAAGTACAAAATACAAACATATATATGTTATATAAACATATATATATATATATATATATATGTGTGTGTGTGTGTGTGTGTGTGTGTATCTATATATATATATATATATATATATATATATATATATATATATGTGTGTGTGTGTATATATATCCTCTTGATGGCCAGAGGTGTGCCTATCATGTTTTGTTTGTCTACCACACAGGTCCTGTGTCAGATATTTCACTGGCAGTGTGTGTGTTGAGTGCTATCAGAACATGGCTACATCCATTTATGTTTCAAACCTCAAATCCCTGACTAAGGGTATATAGCAGACTATCCTGTAACACCAGTGACTTGCTTAGTGTATGGCAACAGTTTTCCACATATGGGCCTGTGTTCCAGCCTCTCTTCTCACATGCTGTCAGTGGCTGTTCTGTAGTGGGCTGTGAGTATATCACGCTGTCATTCCTGCCATCAGTCCACTGCTGTTGTATCCCCCACACATACGGTGGGGCTGGGGCCATATATATGTGGGCTTCACCTACACAATACATGTGTGCCCTTATGGACTCCAGAGGCCAGTGTATGTAACAGTGGTATATGACCCTGTATTACTAAACCTACAGGGGGGATGCACCATAAATAACCTAGGCTGTTAGAACATGTTGGGGTATCATGGTGAGCTGCCTTAAGATATCTGGATGTACATTACCATACAATTCACCTATATTTAAATTAATTACATAGATTGGGTTAATGCAGGCCTACTGCCTCCTGCCATACAGACTGTTCTGTTTGTCAGTGTGCTTGTGATGGTGTCAGTTATGCCTTGTTATGTAACAGTTACATCCCATTGTATCAGCTGAGGTCTTCACAACCTAGTAATTGTGTACAGAGCAAAGGTAGAGGCTGCTGACCTATACACCAAAACAGATCAAACTAAACAAAAACAGCTACTGATTCATAAAAATATTAGTTTTTTTTTTTTAAGTTCAAAATACAAACATATATATGTTATATAAACATATATATATATATATATATATATGTGTGTGTGTGTGTGTGTGTGTATATATATATATATATATATATATATGTGTGTGTGTGTGTGTGTGTGTATATATATATATATATATATATTATATACATATATATGTGTGTGTGTGTGTGTGTGTGTGTGTGTGTGTGTGTATATATATATATATATATATATATATATATATATATATATATATGTGTGTGTGTGTGTGTGTGTGTGTGTGTATATATATATATATATATATATATATATATATATGGATCTACCTGACAACACCAACAACGAAATCAGACACACCACATAACCGAACGTTCACAAACACGAAACCTCACATGCCCGACACACCATAATACCGACACAATACCGACAATAAACAAACAAAACAAATCCCCTGTCCAAAAAGTACACACAACACAAGCACACCAAAATCCTTACAAACGCACACTAAACCTCACATACACAACTATCTACACCCTTAACCCAAACCCTAACCCTAAGGTCCTCCACTATCGCACACTTACCTAACGCGCGCCCTAACCCTAACTCACTTAAACCGCCCCTAACCCAAAGACTATCACTATCGCACACTTACCTAACCCGTGCCCTAACCCTAACTCACTTAAACCACCCATATCCCTAGACACCGTCAATATCGCACACTTACCTTACTCGCACCCTAACGTCCGTTACTACCGCATACTTACACAGCCTTTTCCCATGTTAGTCTTCTCAGCGTCGGGGTTTTCATCCGTCGGTCTTCTCAGCGTCGGGGTTTTCATCCGTCGGTCTTCTCAGCGTCGGGGTTTTCATCCGTCGGTCTTCTCAATCTTCGATCTTCTGGTGTCTGCGATCTCCTTGTCGGCGTTCTCAGCTGTCGACGTTGTCAAGTGCTCCCATATATATATATATATATATATATATATATATATATATATATATATATATATGAATGCTTTTGATGCATTTCATTATACTCAACTCTCAACTAGGATCACTTGTTTATGTGTTTCTATAAAGGATAAATAAATAAATGCCTTCTATGAACACCTCCAGGACTGCATGGATCAGGCAATCCCAAATAAAACCAAGACTCTTTCCACAAAGGGCAAACGTCCAGTCTGGTGGACCCCAGCCATTAACAAACATTACAATAAGAGGAGAAAGCTATTACATGATAGAACAAAAACCATAAAAGGGAAGTCACCCCTGATCATTATTAGTAAAAAAATACGAGCACTCATAAAATCAACTAAGGCCAATTTTGAGAGAAAAATTGCCATGGATTCAAAGGACAATCATAAGGCCTTTTTCAGCTATGTTAGGAACCTGGGTGGAAACTCCCAGATATGCTCAGAATTAGTCCAAAATGATACAAAAATCACTGAACCCACAGACATTGCCAACATACTGGCAGACAGGTTCAGTGCAAACTTCACCTCCCTCTTCCCCCCTAAAGGAGAGATAACTATCCCAGCCGAGTGTAGCCTCCCGGACATCTCAAATGCGCAGGTGAAAGCTGCTCTCTCTAAAGCTAAAAACACAGCATCAATGGGACCGGATAGTGTCCCCGCCTGTGTGCTACATGAGCTAAATGAGGAATTAAACCCGCACATAAGGCAGCTGTTTAATCTCAGCCTTACCACAGGATACGTGCCCAAGGAGTGGCGTGCGGCAACTGTGGTCCCACTCCACAAAGGTGGCGCCTCACGGACCCTGGTAACTACCGCCACATAAGCTTAACAAGTCTAGTCTGCAAAGCTATGGAGAGGATCAAAATGGAGCACATAAACAAAGATATAGGGACTTGCAGACATTGGACCCGACCCAGTTTGGCTTTGTCAAGGGAAGATCATGCCTTTTGAACTTGGTCGACTTCTTGAAACAGTCACCAAGGCCAGTGATGAGGAAAGGCAGTCCATACAGCCTACCTTGACCTTGCAAAGGCTTTCGACACAATACCCCACTCGGGTATTGTAGAAAAACTTACCAGCTTAAATGTAAACCCATATGTCACAAGATGGGTTGCAAACTGGCTTAAGGACAGAACCCACAGGGTTAGAGTTGCTGGCGCTATGTCAGACTCCAAGCCGGTCACAAGTGGTGTCCCACAGGGCTCGGTCCTTGGCCCCTATTGTTTGGCATCTACTTCTCACAAGTACAGGCCTACATGGGAGGTCTTTGGCTGACAAAGTTTGCAGACGACTGCAAACTGGGTGCCATAGTGGAAAGTGCATCGGACACGGATATCCTTCAGAAGGGACTCACGGAAACAGATAGCTGGTGCCAGAGCTATGGCCTGAAGTTAAACGCCAAAAAATGTATAGTCATACCCTTCAGGAAAAACAAGGTAACCCCAAGCTACCATAAAGGTGGCAATCCACTAAGCACAGAAGAGGTTATCAGGGACCTGGGGACCCAGGTTGACAGTGGCCTTTCTTTTGACACTCACGTTGCTAAAGTGGTTAGAAAGACCTTCTACATTGCTCACCTGATCATGAAGGGATTCACATCCAGATCTAGTGAGGTCATTGTTCCCCTGTACTCTTCACTTATCAGACCAATGATCGAGTACAATGCCCCATTCGGGATGTATCTCACCCGACATCTGCAGCAATTGGAGAAACCCCAAAAGTTCCTCACCAAAAGGATAAAGGGACTCCAAAATCTGTCATATGCTGCCAGATTGAAGAAACTCCAGCTCTATTCAGTCGCATACCATCTGCTCAGAGGTGACATGTGCCTGACATACAAGGCCATGTCCAACCCGGAATTAATGGACATCCAAATCCACCATGTGACTTAAACCTTAGCACGGATATAAATAGGACGTGCTGGAGGGATATATTTATCACTCAGAGACTCCCTATGCTGTGGAATAAAATCCCGGTCCATGTGAGGCAGAGCACCTGGCTGACTCTGTTCAAGAGAAATCTAGACCTGTGGATGGGAGATCGTAGGTTTACCCCGGGAATCATCTCTGTGTCACTGCTGGACAGAGGCACAACAAACTAATGGGCACAGTATTTTTTCATATAAGGGGTGGCGTAAGCCACAAAAATTTGGGCTAGGCTTATAAATGCCTTAGGGCAGATAGCCTAGTATAAACCTATGAACCTATGAACCTATATTCCATTTTAACTCAACTGTGGTCTACCTACTATCTTCTATTTTATTATTTTGTAGCACATATTTTACAGTTCTATTTTTATTAGTGAACTAGATGCATTTTATGCACTTTGAATTTCTAGTACTTCTGCATTTTATAGCATAGGCCAGATTCAGACTTGTTGAATCTAAACTGTTTGGTATCACTTGAGCAGAGCATTAAAACCAGCTCTTCACTGAGATACTGAAAGCTCAGAGGCATCTGTTGCTTCCAACGAACTATAAGTACTTGCTTTTGCTCTTATATTGCACTTTTAATTTGCATTCTACTGTCTGTTTGAATTGTCTGAACTGTTTTTTGGCACATTTTACTGTATACTGTACAAGTTAAACTATGGTATAGCCCAGTTCCAGGTTTGCTGTTTCTGCATCTGTTTTGTAACTTCTGAGCATCAAATTCAGATTGTCTTTGTTGATGGGGGCCCTTCTGCACACTTGTGGGCGGAGAATGTTGTCTGGATCCCGTCTAATCGAGGGTGATTGGACTAGAGCCCAGAAAGGGCATCCTTATTGGCTAGTCTGAGTTAAAAGAGTTATTTCTTGTTTTATTTAAACCCCATGTTTGCGCTTGCTTGTGTGTATTGCACCAGCGTGCACTGCTGCATAGAGGTGGTTGGTTACCATTGGTGGTTATAGACATTTTGCTTGTTAAATTTTCCTTTAGCACTTTGCTTGTGGTCCTCCAGAGGTTTTTCATGGCCCTGCTCTACTGTCAGGTAGAACACTAAGCCTAGCCTCAGAGGTACCAACACACCTCTCACCCACTAACCATTCCTAAGTGTGACCTCTTTTCCTGACTAACACTATGGATGGACAATTTCCCACAGTTTCTCCAGCCATCTTGGTTGACATGGACATCCTGAGGCAGTGTAGCAACTGCCTCATGTTCACTCCCAACTCTCTACTCCTAGTCCACACAAACTCAACATGTGAGAGATGAAGCTATATTAGGAATCTTGAATCCATGCTCTCTCACACACCAGTCAGTACATATGACAATGAGCGGGCTGTCAGCATGAACACTTCACTTCCTACTCCATCAAAACACACATCATACATACCTACATATGTGGAGGTCCTCACCAGAAGCATACCAAAACACCAGGAACCTTCCAAACACAAACACAAGCATGCTACACACAATACTTCCTCTACAGAGCACACAGTACACCTAATAACCAGTAACTCACCTGTCAAGCCCTTAAGGCAAAACATAAAACCAAACATATTAGTCATAGTTGAGTCCATTGTGAGAAACACACATGTCCCTCTCACCAGGCTGGATAAGGAAAGGTCACGGTCAGCTGTCAGGTGCCAGGATCTGCCATATCACACATGCACTCAAGTCTCTCAACAGCAGGTACTGTTATGACTCTATCATAGTCCATGATGGTGTGAATGACTTGAGACATACCTCTCTGGACTATATGAAGAGAGTCATAACTGAGCTCTTGGATTATGTGTTTTAGGCAGGTATGTTCTTAACCTTAAGCAGCATTTACCTTCACCTAGAATGATGCCTCAATACAAACAGAAAATGATTAACTTCAATAATTGGTTTAGTTTCTGGTGTCATTCTAAGGGGATCCAGTATCTGTCAGCCTGGGATGACATGACTGACAGACCTCAATGCTTTTCCAGAGATGGTCTTCATCTGTCAGCCCTGGGATTTCAGGTACTGGCTATGGCTTTTGCCACCCCATTGTGCCTTTTTAGGCAATGTCTCAAGGATAAAATTCCTGAAGTCAAAGCTCTATCTAAAAACAACCTCAAGGTTATGCTGCTAAACACTAGGAGTCTTACCATGAAACTGCCCTCACTGGAAGCAATTCTCACATTGGAAAATGCAGACATTTGTACAGTCATGGAGACCTGGTTCAAGGCTGTGGAGAGCACCCCACCTATATCAGGTTACACCTCCCTCCACACATTCAGAATACAAACTGAAGGCATGAAAATTAAAGGAGGTGGTGTATCGGTATGTTGGTATTCATTAAAGATAAATATACCTCCAGAATGGTTAAATAGTATGATTCCCTGGAGATATTTCAGGTGCAATTGACTGTTGGTAGGACACCTAGTCGAGTCATTGCCAGCTACTGGACCCCCTCCATGAATCAGGACACCCACTCTGCCTATTTGGATCTACTTGAGTCTATCAAAATACTTTCAAACACCATGGTTCTGGGTGACTTTAACTACCCATCCATTGAGTAGGTAAATTACTCGTGCTCAAACTCACTTGCCCAAAGGTTAGTCGACTTTGTTAACTCCAGTGCCCTGGAACAGCTGGTTGACACTCCCATAAGGGGTGCCAACATTCTGGATCTGGTGCTTACCAATATGCAGGACAACTGTAGCACCCCCACTCTGAGGTCTTCCTGATGTGATCTGACCACAAATCAGTCTCATTTAAAGTAACTATAACACCTTACCCCCCAGCAGCAACTAAACTAAAAAACTTCCACAAAACAGATTATAATATCTTATGGGATGGTATAAGTAGCTTTACTGGACCTCCACCCTCAAATAATACTGGCAACTATTCCAAGTTCTACACCAGTGCTTTATACAAACACCTGTAAACACCTGCATTGACTTGGCCGTATCTTATAGGACCAAAACAAACTCCTCAGGGACGAGCAAACCTGCCTGGTGGATAACTGCCATTAACAAGCTTTGCAATAAGAGGAAGAAACTGCTGTCTAAGAGTAAGAGGGATTGAGCCTTAAACTGGAAATGCTCCCTCCTCATTTTAAACAAGTAAATAGGACTTCTTGTGAAGTCCTTCAAAGCTAACTATGAATCCAAATTAGCTTCCTCAAATAATAAGGTGTTCTTTAGTTACATCTGTAACCTAAAAGGAAAGGCCCAGATTTGTGCCAAACTGGTAGTTAATGTTACCACATATACTGAGCCTGTGGACATAGCTAACCTGTTGGCTGACAGGTTCTGTGAAAACTTCACTCCACTGTCCCTGCCACATGTACCCCATGACATCCCTACCAACTGTCCCCTAACTTGTATCTCAAAAAAGCAGGTCATAAACACTCTCCCTATGGTTCAAAACACACCATCTATGGGACCTGATTACATCCCAGGCTGTGCCCTACATGGGCTCCAACAAGAATTATCAACAACATCGGGCACATTTTCAATCACAGTCTAAGCACTAGCTTCATCCCAGCTGAATGGAAAATGGCCACCATTTTTCCCTTGCACAAAGGTGGTGCTTCCACTGACCCCAGGAACTATAGACCTATTAGCCTCACTAGCCTTAGCTGCAAGGCCATGGAGCAAATCATCATGGACCTCATCAACAAAGATATAGATAATTTCAAAACACTTGACCGTACTCAGTTTGGATTTCTCAAAGGGAGATCATGCCTTATAAATCTGGTGGACTTCTTCAAGACAGTCACCAAGGCCCTGGACAAGAGGAAATCTGTGCATGCAGCCTACCTAGACTTAGCCAACATGTTTGACACTATCCCCCACTCAGGCATCATTGACAAACTCACCCAGCTTGGTATCAACCCTTATATCATTAGATGGGTCACTAACTGGCTCATTAATAGAACACATATAGTCAAAATAGGGGAATCCACTTCCAACAGAAGACCTGTAACCAGAGGTGTTCCACAGGAATCAGTCCTGGGACCTCTACTGTTTGGAATCTATTTCTCTGAAGTACAAGCCAAAAGTAAAAGTCTGTGGCTGACAAAGTTTGCTGATGACTGCAAACTGGGAGTGGTCATAGAATCTCCAAATGATTTCAACATCCTACTAGAGGGTTTTACACAAACTAGTGACTGGTGCCAAAGTCATGGCCTTAAACTTAATGCAAAAAAAATTCAGTAAGAGCACTGTTCCTGCTAACTACCACATCAATAGCAACACCCTAAGTATGCACAAGTGGTGAGAGACCTGGGCACACAGTCTGACAGCAACCTTACCTTTGATCACCATGTCTCCACAGCGGTAAGAAGGGCATTCTGTAGTGCTCATCTCATAAATAATGGCATTGCCTCCAGAAAAAAAGAAGTTATAACTTCCCTGTACACTTCCCTCATCAGGCCAATAATTGAGTACAATGCCCCTTTTGGTATGTACCTCTCCAAGCACCTGCAACAACTGGAGAGACCACAAAGGTTCCTCAGAAGGAAAATTCAAGGTCTTCAACATCTGTCCTATGTGGAGCATCTGAAATCACTGTCACTTTATTCTGTTTCATACAGACTACTCAGAGGCGATCTCTGCCTTGCATATAAAGCTATATCTGACCCTGCTTTATTGGAAATGCTGCATATTCGCAAGTCATATGGCACACGGATTACTCATTCTGAAGACCTTAACCTGGTATGTAACATTAATAAAACCTGCTGGAGGGACAAATGTGGCTCCCAGAGGTTACCACACTTTTGGAATAGACTCCCATTTCATGTCAAGCAGAGCACCTCATTGGCCCTATTCAAATGCAATCTGGACAAATGGATTG